>NW_028081491.1:63263-87827 GCF_014824575.4 Sturnira hondurensis
AAAGCTCCCCAGTCCTGCTTCTTCTGTGTGATGCACAGGTGTCAGCAGCTGACTCAGTGCCAAACGTAACTGCTGCTGTTGCAGATGAATACGGCTCATTTACACATGTGCCAATGAGCACTAGATGCTGAACAGGGCCACCTGCTAGAGGATGTGGCACAGAGAGTCTTCTTTCTCTCTTCTCACACTCCTCCTCATGACCTCTGTGGCTGCTCTGATGAGCTTCCCAGGACAGTGTGACTGTGGCTGTCTCTGCTGCGGGGGGCTGTTTCTGCACCTCTGCTGTGCTAGGTTGCTCCTTGCACTTAGTGACAGACTCACTGAGGGTGCGTGGGAACACAATAGGAGTGGCTTTAGGGCACACCCTCAGCAGCTCTCCTAGAAAATCACTTTGCTTCCTGTGAAGCAACAAGAGAGATTTAGGGCTTCGAGTCAACAATAACCAACTTGTCTAATGGGAAATGCATGGGGGACATGAAGCCAGTGAATCCCATGCTGTCCAATAAAATCCAATCTGCAGTTTTCATTGTATGTGTTCACTCATGTTTTATTTTATTTTGGGGTGCTTATATACAGTCATCAAACTCAGGTTCATTGGGTTATCTCAGCACGTGTAAGTTCACATGTAAGTATATTAATACTCTGGCTTTTCACTAGATATACAATTATACTTGCCCTGGTGAGGTACTAAGGGAGATCTTTCCTGTTCCCCCCATGTCTAGACTAAGCCCACAGCTGGAGGTCAGATAACTTCCAGCCAGGAGGCCAGCACCTTTATTCTGGGCTGTCATGCCCATACTAATTACCTCTGTATCTGTGTAACACAATGATACAGAACTCTGCCTGTAAACAGTGATCATTCTCTTTCTCGCAGTTCTGTGCATCCTCTGGAGGGTCTCTGATCTAGGCTGGGTTCAGCAGGCTGTGCTCCATGCACCTCTCAGCCTCCCTGGGGGAGCCAACTTGTGCCCCTCACAAAACACACTGCTGCTTGGAGGACGCACAGAGCACTCTACTTCTGCTTGCTCAGAGCTCACAATTGGGGGCAACTCTGGGCAGGCAGCAAGTCAAGACTGGTGTGTAACACTTAGCTACAGTGCCAGGTGGCTGGATATACCTTGTACTTCCACAGTCTCCCAGGTTGTCACCATTGACCTCCTAAGAGCACCCACTGTCATTGTTCCCAACTTCTTGTTCTTTTGCCAAGAGGCAGCAGGAGAGTCCCCCATACTCACGGGCTCAGTGGAAGCAAGCCTAACATTTTTTATTGAAATATACAAAACATCACGTTAAGCATTTCTGATGCAGTACACTCACAGTGTGCAGCCACCAGCACCATCCCTCTCCAGAACTTTTCATCCTCTCCAACTGAAACCTGCACCCATTGGACTGACTGCTCATTCCCCTCTCCTCCCAGCCCTTTATTTACAAATGTGATGAGGACAGTATTTTTGGAATGAAAATGTTCATTTCTTGTTGACTTTCTTATATGCAACCCTCCCTTCATTGATCCAGGCTTACTCACTGCTCTGGAAGTGTTAAGATTGTTAAAGGGGAAATGAAATGCACAAGAATGAAATGTTCTGGGTTTAAGTTCCAAAGAGGGTTTTTGAGTTCCTGGCTTTCGAGCAATAACCAGGCTTTTTACAGAGAGACAAATATCCCTCCAAATTCCTGAATCTCCTGCAAAGCTGGTGTGGCACGCAGATGTCCTGACTCACGATCATCTGTTCCCCACTGCACACGTCTCTAGGAGAGGAAATCAGCCAGCAGGCTGCATGAGAACTGTTTTATATGATTAGGTGCCTATTATAAACAAGGAATCTGAATTTCCATGTCACCTGGAAGGCAGAACCAGGATGGGACGTTCAGGTGGCAGGTGGCAGAGCACTTATGAGTTAAACTCTGTTTTTCCAAGTCTCTATCCCAGGACTATTGGAGGAGAGAATGACTGACCTTGGATTCCATGGTGAGGTCATGCTCTGGCCATAGTACATGGCTCCAAGTGTCCTCCTAATGCTGACGTCCTGTGACAAACAAAACAAAACTAAACAAAACTTTAAAGCCACATGCCCCTCAGGACTGGTCACTAGTCTATTAAATTGAGAAAGAGGCCCCCTGGAAGAGATTTTTTCTAAGATAAATTCTTTAATTGAAGGAAATGTGTATTTTTCTAATCCTATAAAAATCCTAATATCCTTTTCTGATTTTTTCCTCTATTTCCTTTTTGTGTACAACAATGTTTAAATTTTTTTTTAACAAGGGCTGAGAGCATTTGTTAGTTGTCCCTGTTTCTAAGTGGTCTAACTGTGCAACACTGAGACTCAGTTTGTGTTCTTTATGAAATTTTACATTGCACAAAATTCCAAAATGTGGGCACCCCGGGCTCACAGCAGTGCCTCAGGGGTCACAGAGAGAAAAACTAAAACTTGGTTTTGGAAAATAGCTTCAGGCTATAGCTTTGGGGCACAGAGAAGGGGGATTCATTTTTATTTCTCGTTTTCATATAGCATTCTTGCCAAAATAAGTGAGAATTTATTAATCTTTTTTTCCACCTTTGTCCAGTTTATGGCAGGAAAATTTATATGTCACCAGGACAAAGCAATCGATTAAACCCACAGTTTAGAATATTCTACAAAATAATTGGTATTGCATTTTTTCCTTGGGGCTGGGTGTTCTCTCAATGTGAGTGTCTTGAATTATTACTTCATTATTTTAAAGTCTGTTTTTTTCTGGGAAGTTTCTCCAGTAGTTTTCATAATGGCAGGTTAGTCACCCTGTGCTCGTGGCTGAACCAGTGAGAGGCAAGGCTCTCAGAAGGGAAGCGTTCTCTTCACGACCTGACAATCTGTCACCTCGTGAAACCCAGCCACATACACATGTTATACACACTTGTACACATATGCACACCACACACAAACACACACTTATACAACGTGCACAAACACACATTATATACACTACATGCATGTGCATACTTATGTGTGTGCACACATGTATACATTCACATTCACATAGACACACACGGACATGCATCCATCCAACTACACGCAAACACACAAATGTGTACACACACATACACACATGCGCTTAAACACAGGGAGCCATGCACACAGCCACACATGTGTACATGTGCACACATGACATGTGCACACATATTTATGCGCACACCTGCATATAACTAATATACACGTATAAGCATGTACACTCACATCAAACACATTACATTACAGCATCAATATTTACCAGAACGGGATAAAAGACAGAGGGGTGGGCAGTTAGCCTGACACTGGTNCATACTTATGTGTGTGCACACATGTATACATTCACATTCACATAGACACACACGGACATGCATCCATCCAACTACACGCAAACACACAAATGTGTACACACACATACACACATGCGCTTAAACACAGGGAGCCATGCACACAGCCACACATGTGTACATGTGCACACATGACATGTGCACACATATTTATGCGCGCACCTGCATATAACTAATATACACGTATAAGCATGTACACTCACATCAAACACATTACATTACAGCATCAATATTTACCAGAACAGGATAAAGGACAGAGGGGTGGTCAGTTAGCCTGACACTGGTCTGCATTGGTAGTAATCGAATGGTGCAATTTTTTCAAGTTTCTTAAACTCTTTACATCCTGACCCCAGTGAGTGGAGTGGCACTAAACCACCTGGAGTCTCTTGTCAGTGTAAAAGTCTGTGATTTCAGTGGGACAAGATGCATCATTCAAAAAAACCTTGTCTTGGTCCCTTCTCTGTTCCCCTGGCAGGAACCCTGCAGGCTGGAGTCACAGTCCATGGCACCAGGTCTATCCCATGAGTGACAGTGAGCACAGCCCGACCCCAGGGGACTGTGCTGTGATATTTGTGATGAATCCTACTCATCATTCATGCTCATGCTCACACACTTCCTCACTCCCTTCTGTATGAAGGTTTGTCTTTGTGATCAATGTCCATAAGCAACAACCCCCTGAGGCTCGGTGGTTCTGGAAAGTTTAGTGGGTGTGTTCTAGGGTCATATCCTCCTCTGCCGCCAGCATTTCCAGGGGTTCAGGTGGAAAGGGATGGCTACGTCTTGAAATCCCCTTTTAAGGGTGTTTCACTCTCCCCTCTCTGGCCAGGGTGTGAGCTGGAACAGCACCCCCTGACCTGTCCTGGCTGGGGCTGAGGCTACCTCATCCTGGGACTGGAAGGGTGAGGCCCCGGCCTCTTACCAATTGGTGAATTTTGTTTCTAATGATACAGTGTGACCTCACCCTCAGGTAATAACCCAAAGCACAGCTACAATCTCTTTAAATAGCCAGCCCTCCTCAGAGAAAATTCATCAGGCAGCTGAGTTGAGCCCCATGACCAGCCTCAGGGAGCAGGCTCAGGTGTGAGCCTGGGGCTGGACTCCGTGGCAGGTGCTCAGCGAACTTCTGGGAAATGGAGTAACAGAGCACGTCCCTCCTCCCGAACACTTTGCCTGACTGAGTCCTCAGGAATCCAAGTACTGAAAAGTCTGTGGTATGTCTTATGTGAATTCACTAAAACACAAAATAAGTAAACAACAAAATGAAAAAAGAAGCCAAACAAAATTCTTACACCTTCCTCCAGTGAACATCACTTGGAATACTTTTCTGAAGTAACAAAAGTGAAAGTCTCACAGCAATCAATCCCTCATTTTTTGTCCGCCCTCTGGGGGCCCTGCTTTGCTGGGCTGCTGCCGACCCAGTGGGAGTCGTGTGCACTTCTCCGCCAGCTCCACTGTCACCGGGGTGGTGGTGGTGCCAGCTTTCTCCTTCTTTCTTCTCTCTCTTCTTTACACAATTGTGGTAAAAGAGGCATAACATAAAATTTGTCACTTTAACCACCTGAACTGCACAGTGAGGAGCATTAAGGACATCACACTATTGTGCAGCCGTCACCACCATCCAACCCCAGAACACTTCTCATTTTGCAAAACTGAACTGTCTTTGTGCTTTCAATGAAGGCCTTGCACTTTGAGCTCAGATCACCTGACTGACCATTGGTGTTACAGGCTGGCTGGCATCTAGTTGCTGTTTATGAAGGTAGGCGCGGACCTTCACTATGGGGTGACTTTTCAGGAGTCATACCATCTGGGCTCAGTAGCAATGTCTGGGCTCTGGACATTGATGGAGCTGAAAAAAGCTTTATGATTTCACAGAGTCCTGTAGGTATAAATGTAAATCTCTATTTGCAAAGAGACCACCAATTCCCACCCTGAGTTCTGATTCCTTTTTGAAAGTGTGGGACCCAGATTTTTGAACCAATCAGAACTCCCATGAAGACATGCCCCCCAGCCCATGCCTTAGAAGCTCTGGGTCCACTTAGCGACCTTGGGCACCCAGGGCAGCCCACGCTGGAATTTTGTACCAAGGGGTAGCCACAGCCCAGAGGGCCTGAGGGACAAGTCGCCCAAGTGCATTTCACAGCACGTCCAAGAAAAAGAGTCCCATGAAAGGCTTTTCTTCTGGCCCCTTTGAACCTGCACCTTTTGATTCTCAGTGTTGCCGCAGGAGGTGAGCTGTGGCCTGGTTCCCTTCTTTCTACAGAAGGTCAAGCCAGTTACTGATGGTGGGGCTTTGCCAGACAGTCTCAGCCTGACCAGAGCTCATGGCACTGGAGACCCTTAATGTCCCCTGAAATATCCCCCATGGCATTTCTCAGAATGGGACAGTGAGCTCAGTGGTCCTAAGCTCTTCGAAGTTGGTTTGTAGTAGGTGGAGCTTTAACGTGTTAGGAGCCCTGGTGGTCCCATGACCTATGAACAGTGTGGCCCTTGCACCTGCATGAAACAAAAGTACAGAGACTCTTGCACTGCTTTGTTTTACCTGCCCGGCATCCTCCCTCTGCGCCCTTTCCCTGTTAACAGAACTTCCTTCTTGGGGAGAACTGCTCCTTCCCCAGAATCAACCCAGAGTCACATGGGTCAGGACCATCATGTCACTGCATCTCCCCAACCAGCTTGTAGCTCAGGGAAGGCTCTGTGACCCAGGCTGGAGCAGTGGGAACCCTGCTCTGGGATTTCACATACAGCTGCTGCCGGAGGCAAACCCCTCACCTCTGGGTTCCAGCTGCCTGGTGTGCATCCTTGGGATGGGAAGTGCTCTGCTGAAGTGGGAGACAGTGGAATCCGTGTTCGGGAGGGAATTGATACAGGCAAAGAAGATTCCACTTTTCTCAGGTGGAATCTCACAATTTCACCTGGAACTCTTCACAATTTCAATGTCAGTGTTATGAATGTCTGTAGTTTTTAGGTTTACTTCATTACAACTTGTTTTATGATTATAAATGGAAATGTTGCTCATTGTAGTCAATTTGAACAAAATGGAAAAAGACTGTTTCCCACTACCACAGAGAAAATCATTACAATTTTGGCCTTCTTCTTTTCATTCTCTTTATTTGCTTATTTTTAAGGAGATTTTATTTATTTATTTTTTAGAGAGAAAGAAAGAGAGTAAGAAAGAAAGAGAGAGAAACATCAAAGTGTGGTGGCCTCTTCCATGCACCACCCACTCCAAGCCCTTGGGTGCCTGGCCCTCAACCCAGGCTTGTGTCCTGACTGAGAATTGAATGGCAACACTTTGGTTTGCAGGCTGGTACTAAATCCATCGAACTACACCAGCCAGGGCTATTTGCTTTTTTTTAAAGGGACTTGTGATAGGTCACCGAAACTATGTTAGTCACTTAGAGTTTCATCACTTGTAGCTCCATGCAGGTCACACCTAGATTCTCCCTCCAACTGATGCCCATGCAGAGGGCTCTGGATTGAGAGAAGGGCAGGACATTTTGAGTATTTGGCAGGAGGTTTTCTCTTGCTCCTGCAGGACACCACTACCTCCACCTTCGTACAGAAACACACAGTGTCCTGTGTTCCCCCATTGCTGAGAATGAATGACTTCATCTGGGTTTTTGGTTCACCCAGGGAAAATGGAAGGAACCTCTTTTCTTTAAGGTGAGAGTTGCTACTTCACAGCTGCTTACTCCTCCAAGATAACAGAGGAATAAGTGGAAGCTACACTAACCTCCTCCCAGGACCAATCCAGAATTACAAATAAATTGTGGAGGAATCATCCTGAATAACCAACAGAACACTTTTTGGAGAGAAGCCTTATAACCACGGACAGACAGAAGAAGCCCCATCACCACAACCTGAGTGGTGGGGAGTGTGGAGGAGGCACGAGAGGACTGCCTGGGCTCCCATGGGCAGCAGCTAAAGCTCTAGAGGGATATTTCAGGAGCTGGAAGTTTCCCCTGACAAGTGAGGGCTCTAAACCCCAGGCTTGACTTCCCAGCCTACAGTGCCAGAGCCAGAAAGGACCTCAGATAATATCCAGCTATGAAAAGCAGCAGGGTTTCTGTCTGTCAGGGAAAGATGGCTGGAGACACACAGAGCCTCTTAAAGGGCCAACACAATCAATTTTGTTTGAAGCCACTTAGCCTGGGTTCTGCCAAAGAAAGGGCAGAGTGAACTAGAGACACTGAGGAGAGTGTGACATTGGTGGCTCTAGCTAGAGAAATGAAGGAACAGCCACCAGGACCCCAGTACTGAATCGTTCCCCAAACAACAGGAGCCAGCTCTCAAGCAGAGCACTCTTCTCTGAGTGGCATCAGCCTGAGGAGAAGCAACACCCCTGTGCACATAGCACTTACTCTGGCCCACCCTGTAGTGCTTGAGCCTGAGTATTGATCACAGCTTGATTATATTAACAATGGACCAGTTTAATGGGTGATTAGTTTGACAACGGCAATGGAAAATGCAAAGAAGCAGCCAAAATGGGAAGACAAAGAACAGACCCCAAATGAAAGAACAAGTGAGTCCTCCAGAAGAGCTAGATGAGACAGAGGTAAGCAATTTATCAGACAGAGATTTTAGAGTAATGAGTATAAGGATACTCAACATCATGAGAAAAGACATAGAGACCACTAGAAAGGACCTGTCAAAGAGTTAAAGATGCAATATCTGAAATAAATAACACACTGGAGGAATAAACATTAGGTTAGATGAAGCAGAGGATAGAATCACTTTGGGGGAAGACATGGTAGAAAACATTTCCAGGATGAGCAGCAAAAGAAAAAAGAATTTAAAAAATGAGGATAGCATAATAGAAAAGCAGTAAGTTACCTGCAAGAGACCACCAAGTAGATTGGCATCTGATTCCTCATCAGAAGCATTTCAGGCTAGAAGGGAGTGGCATGGAATAGCCAAGCCGATGAAAAGCAAGGAACTTTACCCACAGCTACTTTATCCAGAAAACCTATCATTTGAAAATCAAAAGAGAAATAAGGAGCTTCCCAGAGAAGAAATAACTGAAGGAGTTTGTTAACACCAAACCAGCACTACAACAAATGTTAAAGGGCTTGCTTTCAGAAGAAGAAGAAGAAGAAAAAGAGAAAAAAAACCAGGGGAAAACATTCCAACCATAAAATGGCCCTACATATGAATCTATCAACAATCACCTTAAATTTAAAAGGCTTAAATGCTCCAAGAAAAGACATAGGGTAACTGAGTGGATAATAAAACGATGCTTCCTCCAAGAGATCTAAAAGTAAAGGAGTGGAAGAAGATATTTAATGCAAATGGAAAGAAGAAGAAAGCTGGGGTAGCAGGACTTATATGTGACAAAATAGACTTTAAAACCAAGGCTATTAAGGCTTTAATAGACTTTAAAACCAACCTTGGTAAGAGACAGAGAAGGACACCACATAGTGATGAAGGCAACAATCCAACAAGAAGATATAACCCTAGTAAATATTTACACAGCCCACATAACAATACCTAAATATGTAGAGCAAATCTTGACGGACATAAAGAGGGAGACTGACAGAAATGCAGTCATAGTTGGGGATTTTCCACAAGGAGACAGTGGTCTTAAATGACACATCTTCAATCGAATGGGTATAATTGATGTCTTCGGAGGATTTCACCCCAAAGCAGGAGAATATACATACTATTCAAGTGCACATGGAATGTTTTCTGGCATACACCACATGTTAGGACACAGAACAAGTCTCAATAAATTTCAGAAGATCAAAGTCATGTCAACATCTTCTCTGACCACAATGCTATGGAACTAGAAATCAATCACAAGAAGAACACTGAAAACATGCCAAGATGTGGAAGCGAAATCACATTTTATTGAACCACGAATGGGTCCACAACGAGATCAAGGAAGAAATCAAAAGTACCTTGAAACAAACAGAAATGAGGACACAACAATCCAAAATCTGTGGGACACTGGAAAAGCATACACCTCAGATGGAACTTCATAACCTTACAGGCCTATCTCAAAGTACAAGAGGAAGCTCAAATAAACAACCTAACTTCACACTTAAAGGAACTCAAAAATGAAAAACAAACAAAGCCTAAAGTGAGTAGAATAAAGGAAATAATAAACATTAGATGCGAAATAAATAAGAGTAAAGAGAAATGATACAAAAATGGATCCAAGAGCTGTTTCTTTTGAAAATATAAACAAAATTGACACACCTTTAACCAGACTCATCCAGAACAAAAGAGAAAAGACCAAATAAATAAAATAAGAAATGAAAGAGGAGAAATAACAATTGGCACCAAAGACATACAAAGAAGTATAAGAAAATATTGTGAATAATTATATGCCAACAAACTGGACAGCCTGAGTAAAATGGGTTAATTCCTAGAAATATACAATCTTCCAATAAAATCATTAAGAATTAGAGAATCTAAATAGACAGATTACACCCAATGAAATTGAAGAAGTAATAATAATAAAAAACTCCCACAAACAAAAGCCCTGGACCAGATGGCTTCACAGGTGAATTTTACCAAACATTCTGAGAAGAACTAATGCCTCTCCTTCTCAAATTATTTCGTAATTGAAGAGGAGGGAAGGCTCCCAAACTCATTTTACAAGGCCCGCATTATCCTAATTCCAAAACCAGATAAAAACACTACAGGAAGAAAAATTGTAAGCCAATATCCCTGATGAACACAGATGCTAGAATTCTCTACAAAATATTAGCAAACTGAATACAGCAAAGCATCTAAAAGATTATACACAACGATGAAGTGGGATTTATTACGGGAATACAAATTTGCTACAACATTCACAAATCAATAAATGTGATTCACTACATGAACAAAGAGAAGGACATTCCCCAAATGCTCATATCAGTAGATGCAGAGGAAGCTTTTGGTAAAACCTTTTTGACCTCCCATTCATGATCAAAGCTCTCAGCAAAGTGGGAATAGAGGAAATATGCCTAAATATAATACCAGCCCTGTATGACAAATCCACCGCCAACATCATACTCAACAGGCAAAAGCTACAAGTGTTCCTCATAAGATCAGGAACTAGACGGGGATGTCTGCTATCACTTTTCTCATCCAGCATGGTGCTGGAAGTCCTGGCCACAGAAATAGGACAAGAAGTAGAAGTAAAAGGATCCAAATTGGAAAGGAAGTAGCGAAACTGTCTTTATTTGCAAATTGTATACTTACAGAACCCCAAAGATTCTACCAAGAAAACTACTAGAATTGATAAATGAATTCAGCAAAGTAACAGGATATAAAATTAATATGCAGAAAGCAGTTGCATTTTTACATGCCAATAGTGGACTAACAGAAAGGAAAATTAGAGAAATAATACCTGTTGGGAACTGCCCTGCCTGGTTCCAGAAGCTGTAACTTCCCCATGGCTAAGGCTGAGTGAGCAACCTTCAGACCATAAACCACTAAGGAGACAAAGCTTATCTCCCTGGCTGGGTACCATTTCTGCTCCTTTTTCTTGACCCTGCCTCGCTCTCAGTGCTTGTTCAGTTACCCAATGACGGGTAAGATTCCCCAAGGCAGGAATGACCTAAGACAGGCATGATCGTGGGGAGGCTCCAGGAAAGGACTTGGGGGGCTACAGCAAAAGGGGGTGATGGACCCTTGCCCCTCAGCTTTGACATAGCCTGAGTCCCCATTCTGTCTTCAAGAAGTCTTCTAATTTTTTGGCTGACTTACTTTGCCTGCCTGACTTAAGCCTGAAACAATGACAGAGGGTGGTGCAGCCCTGTCCTGGAAAGGGCTGGTTCCCCGGGTGATCAGGCCTAATAGAGAATATATAAAATCCTGTGAAACCAGCTTTGCTAAGAATGCTCTCGATTAAATTATAAAGGCCCAAGTAGGAAATGAGTTTGATTCCCAAAGTTTTGTAGCCCTTTAGCTAACAGACTCTGACTCAGAATAAGCCTTAGTAGTTCTTTGTATGTTGTCTGTTTCTTGATCCTTACTGTCTGACAATGATTAATGAGCTTTTACCTGTATTCCTGTGCATAATGAACCTAATAAAAGCCCATTGAGGAAAGAGCTCTTGGCTCTTCTCCTCTGAGAGATCCGCCACCTTTCTTCCCCAAGCAGATCATGTCTTGGTAGACTTATTCTCATCTGTGGCAGCCAGAGGGGCCCTGTGTTCGAAGCCCCTCACCTCCAAATATCTTTCACAATTGCTTCAAAAAAAGAATAAAATATCTAGGAATAAACCTAACCAAAGATGTAAATGACCTGTACTTGGAAAATTATAAGACGCCGAAGAGAGAAATCAAAGATACAAATAAGTGGAAACACATACTATCTTCACAGACTGGAAGAACTAACATCATTAAAATGTCCATATTATCCAAGCAATCTTTGGATTTGGTGAAATTTCTACAAAAATTCCAATGACATATTTCACAGAACTAGAAAAAAGATTTCAAAACTTATATGAAACCACAAAACACTCTACATAGCAACAGTGATCCTGAGAAAAAAGAACAAATTTGGAGGACTCACGCTACTTAACATCAAACTCTACTAAAGGCTATAATAATCAAAACAGCATGGTACTGGCAAAAACACAGACACATAGATCTATGGAACAGAATAGATATCCTAGAGATAAATTCAGAACTTTATAGCCAATTAATATCCAACAGAGGAAGCAAGCACATATAATGGGCTAAAGAGAGTTTATTCAGTAAATGGTGTTGGGAAAATTGGACAGATACTTGCAGAAAAATGAAACTGGACTGCCTTCCTATATCACAGGGAAAAATAAATTCAAAATAGTTCAAAGACTTAAATACTAGACCCAAAACCATAAAAATCCTAGAGGAAAATATAGCCAGCAAAATCTCAGACATTGCCCATAAAATTTATATTGAATATATCTTCCCTGCAAGGGAAACAAAAAAAATAAACAAATAGGACTACATCAAACTAAAAACTTTTAGCACAGCAAAGAAAATCATCAACAAAATAAAAAGACAACCCACACAATGGGAGATCATATTCACCAATACATCTGGTAAAAGGTTACTACCCAAAATTTATAAAGAACTTACAAAACTCAGCACCAAAAAAAATTCAAACCACTCAATAAAACAATAGGCATAGGACCTGAATAGACACTTCTCCAAAGAGGACATATAGATGGCCAATAGACATATGAAAAGATGCTCAACAACACTAATCATCAGAGAAATGCAAACTGAAATCACAATGAGATACCATTTCACACCTGTCAGAATGGCCATCGTCAATATATGAACAAACAACAAGTGGTGGAGAAGATGTGGAGAAAGGGGAACCCTTATGCAGTGTTGGTGGGAATGCAGACTGGTGCAGCTGCTGTGCAAAGCAGTGGAGATATCTCAGAAATGATCAATGGATCTGCCTTTTGACCCAGACATCCCACATCTGGGAATACAACCGAAGGAACTCAAAACCCTAATTTGAAAAAATATAAGCACCCCTATGTTCATTGCACCATTGTTTTCAATCCCCAAGATATGAAAGCAGCCCCAGTGTCCATCCATAGATGGGTAGATAAAGCAACTGTGGGACATTAATACAATGGAATACTACTTGGCTGTAGAAAAGAAAATAATTATTCTTTGCAACAATATGGATGGGCATGGAGAGCATTATGCTAAGTGAAATAAGCCAGTCAGAGAAAGACAAATACCATATGATCTCGCTCATGTGTGGAATCTAATGAACAAACTGATCTAGCAAACAAAACAGAGGCAGACGCATAGCTGGAGAGCCGATGACAGCTAATGGTTGAGGTCGGGGGTGGTTAGGAGGTGGAGAGAATGAGCGAAAAGGAAAAAGGACTCCTGGGCATGGTGATTGCTGCAGGGAGGGGGGGTGTAAGGTGACTAAATGGTAATGGAAAAATACTATAAAGAAAACAAAGAAGAAAAAATGAAATGAGAAGAAATGTGAAAATCACCTGGATTCTTTTTACTTTCCAGACCATTTCCAATTTTAGTAATAATAACACCCATAAATAAACTGGGTCATTCCCATCATTGACAAAGTTAGGTTAATGACTTGGATTTCAGATTGTTTTGTCCTACCATGTAGGGTACTGGTGAATGAAAATTAAAGAAAGAAAACTAATACTTTTTAAATAAGATTAACATACTAATGCTACAAGTAACAGTTCATTTATACAAACTAAATAAATGGGAAAGAAAGACAAGCATAATGTTTTACTGCATCTTTTTTGAAAGATATTATTTATTTATTTTTAGAGAGGGGAAGAGAAGAAGAGTCAGAGAAACATCAATGTGCGTTGCCTCTCATGTGCCCCCAAACCTGGGATGCAGCCTACAACCCACGCATGTGCCCTGACTGAGAATCAAACCGATGACCCTTGGATTCACAGGCCCACGCTCAATCCACTGGGCTCTACCAGCCAGGGCTTTTACTGTGTGTTATAGGTGTAGTAAAACTATGTATGTCTACATATAAGTATAGACATACTGCATATATATTTATATGCATGTCAGGATAAAACAAAAAGAAATGTTCCCTCATATAAATTTTAAACTCAGTCACAATATAAATTCTCTGCAAGAAAACTTGCTTCCCTTATTTTCTTTTCTGAACTTTAAGTACTGGAAGTTACCAAACCAGGGTCTAAATGTGGGAAACCATCTGCTGTGCACAAATGACAACGGACTGCCACCAGTCATGAGTCAGGGGACTTCTGGATCCTCACACAGGTCTTCAATACAGTACTGCTGTGTCTACCTTCTACCTGAGGAGAGAGGGCATAGTGAAATGTGTTTGTGAGAAGCGCTAATGTTTTCTGTCTCCAGACTATGCAGCTGGACCTAAGTGTCGTGGCCATGGTTGACCAGAGGCACCAGCAGCTTGACCCCTGGTTGTCAATCTTGCCTCCCACTCACACGCAGGGGCATGTTCACAGCTGCCTTGGTGCTCTGCTGGGGCATACACCCACCGAGGTTTACTGGGACCTGGTGAAGTTGCTGCATAAAAATGGGTGAGATGCTTCTTGGGAATAATGCACAGGACACTGTACACCAAGACCTTCAGCTCATCCTTCTTGAGCATGCAGACGTGGTGCAGGTCGTGTGTTTGAATCAGGGCAAGGATGTTCACCATGGCCCCACTCCTCGGGTCCTGTGCGCAGATGTCCATGGCACCTATGATCTGCAGAAGCTCCTCTGTAGCACTTTTGGGCTCCAAGTACTGGGCATCCTCCATGGTGTGGTGGCCCCAGTAATGGTGCAGGGCCTGTGGGGGCACCAGAAACTGAAGGTTCCCTAGGAGGTTGGTATAGAATCAGCAGAGGCCAGGATCCACAGGTGCTGGACTGTTTCATTGTGCACAGTGTTGACGTGCCAGAGGGGACCACAGGAGGTCACAAAGAGGATCATAAATGGACAGAAGAACCAGCTGCTCAGGGTATTAAAGAGCCTGAGCAGTGACGAAATGTGTGCAGATGTTGCAAGGAATGACCCAGGGCACTTGTATGGATGGATCTCAAATATCAAGTACTGAGTCAAAAATCCAATGTCACAGGAGAGAGCCTGAAAAGACTATGGACTTTTAATGATGGTCATTATCGTTGTTACGAGACAGGGGCCTGCCCCTGAGCAGGTATGCCTCAGGCCAACTGTAGTGTGTGGGATCTGACTTGGTGTAGGAAAGATTTCATAACACAAGTCCAGGTGACTATGAGGGTACGTTGACTAAACCTGGAGACAATAAAACAAGGAAGGGCTTAGCATAGAGGAAGCAACAAGTAAGCCTGGACTGGGTGGCCTTAGCTCACTGAGAAGTCAGAGAAGAGGGGTCTTGGGAACACGCTCAGAGGACTAGACTTGGACAAGCTGCTGCTGCCCATTTCATCCCTCATTGCACATCTTGGAGTCTCTTAGAGTTTAGGAAATGGGAGTCTGTGGGGGAAGACAAGGGGGAGAGAAAGGAGCAGGCTGTTCCACAGAGCAAGAGAACACACACGAGGTTCTTTTCCTTGAGTTTTTATCTCTCTCTTCCAGGCAAAAATCTGAGGGGAGGGCTTATGTGAGGGTTTCAGCAGAACATTCATCAATTTTCCAGGTGTGCTCTTTCAGGGTGGTGGTCTCCACTGACTGTTCAGCACCAGGGCAGGGGTCTAGTCATTGCAGGTGGTGCTGGATGCAGCCCATGTGGTTTTGCTGCTTTTCTGGGCCTGGAGCTGAAATACATTTGAGGCCTAGACGTTATCTCTATGGAGATGACCTTTTGTATCTGACTGTAAATTGCTTGGCCGTTTTGTTCAGGCATCTGTCTCAGTTACCCTATTATACTCGTCCTGGCTTCCTGGCCTGTCTCTCACTGAAAGAGGAGAGAGAAACAGAGAGGGAGAGACAGAGACACAGAAAGACAGAGACAGAGAGATAGAGAGATAGAAACAGAGATTGCATCCAAATGCAAAGAGCAATTTTGACTGAATCCCAAAATAAATCCATACATTAATTTAAAACAGCTATAAAAGAGTTTATAGGGACAAGTGGCAAGTACTTAAATGAGGGCTATATATTCAATAATAGTATTATATTAATCATGTTTCTGAATTGTGATAATTATGTTGTGGTTATGTGAAAAACTTCATACTCTTTAGGAATTACAGATTTAATTATTTAGGGTTTAAATGTCAAGATGTTTGCAAAGCAAAAAAGTAAACAAAGAGACAAGGGAGGATAAAGGAAAAGTGGCAAAATGTAAATAATCAGTTAGTTTAGGTGGAGAGTACATTCTGATTCATTGTGCTATTCTTGGAAGCTTCCTTAAGGTCAGACAGTTTTCAAAAATAAATCACAATGTTATAAAATATGCCATTTGTTAAATTTAGTACTAACAGTTCTAGAAAGGTATATCACCACAACAGTCCACAAAGGGGACTACAGGGGCCTGCCAGTGACCAGACCTGACCACGCAGGGTGGTTTGAACACCAGGGCAGGTCGCACCCTGGGCCCAGAGCTTCCTCAGTGAAGGGAAGAGCCTGCAAACAGACCCACCGGCAGCAGCGCAGCTCACCACCGGGGGGTCCCCACTGTCATCCAGGTGCCCACACACCCACCGGCTCCATTCACTGTAACTGCTAAATAGAAACTACCCGGTGCCAACCAAGGTAAGAGAATGAGGTACCTCACCATTCTAAAATCTAATTCTAGAGGTTTCCTCACTTGGCTTTTTCCCATCCCTTAAGTACCAATAGATTTAATGTACTTTCCTTTCTTTGTCTTCTTTGATTCAAAATGTATTTTTTAGAAAACTACAAAACTGCCTTTCTCTGGAGCACTTTCTACATACATTGAGATCTTGTTTCTAGGCATGTCCTCTGATCTTGGTTCCAATGAATCCTGCAGGTGTGGATGTTTCTGTCGTCATCTCCCTGGAGTGGGGCAAGCAGACCGACGCTAGAGGTGATGATCAGAGGGGACTTCAGCTGTACCAGGCTCATTCATTTCTTCAAAAAGCAAAATGCCATTTGCAGTTCAGTCCGAGATGCTCCCAACTTCCCAGGGCCGTGAGACACACTGATAAACTGTCCCATACTGGAGGAGACTAAAGAGACAGGCAATGCGACACAACGTGGGATCTGGAGCAGGAGACAGACCTCAGAAGCACAACTGGTGAAATTTGAATCAGGTCCACAGATTGGTTACCAGACAGCAGCGACACTACTGGAGGAGGGGTTGGTGGCCAATCACAGTGGGGCTTCCTGACTCAGCTTTCCCATCCTAGTCCCATATGTTTATGTCTCCATTAACCTACTAAAGTCAAGGCCAAGGAGGGATGCGATGCCAAATAAAGTGGATTGTACACTATGATCTAGAGAGTTGCTGGTCAAATCCTAGAAACTAGGGATTTGCTGGGCCCAAGAAGTGAGTTCATTATTCTGAACTACACTGAGTGAGTTCATATATATATACATTAGACAGAGGGGAAGAGAAAGAGAAGGAGAGAAACATCAATGTGTGGTTGCCTTTCATGCGCCCCCTACTGGGGGCATGGCCAGCAACCCAGGCATGTGCCCTAACTGGGAAGTGAACCTGCGACCCTCTGGCTTGCAGCCCGCACTCAATCCACTGAGCTATACCAGCCAGGGCTGGTTAACAGATTTTTTATGCCCAGCAGCATCTTATCATGTGAGCTTGATCCTTCATCCTTCCCCATCCTTGGGTTCAGTCACTTCACAGAATGGAAGCGGAGGCCCGGAGTGGATTCAGTAGTTTATTTAGAGTTCAGCGGCTGATACAGTCTCTGCTGAGGCTCTAGGCATTCAGGGTCTCTGATTCTGGATGCAATTTTCATTTCTAGCCTGTGTGATCCACATAAAGTGGCCCCAGGGTCAGATTTGGCAGGTGAGATTGAAGGGCAGCTCTGGTTCTTAAATTTCTCAGAACTGCTTCTGGCGTCTTTAATGAGAAGTGCACTTCTCATGTCCACCAGCTCCCCAAATCCACCCCAGTGCCAAATGTGGCACAACCAGGGGCAAGGACTGCCATGCTGGGTCAGCTCTGGGGATCACTGCTGGCTGTGCCTCAGGGTCTCCAGGTGGCCTCTTCACATCGCTGTTGTTTACTGACCACCTGTGAGTATGAGAGGTCTGGGTCTGACCACAGCCCTTGCAGAGCAGGCACCCTAAGGCTGCAGGAACCACAGTCCTGGAACAGGTGCCCAAGGGACAGAAGAGGGGCCCAGACACTCAGATCTGTGGGAACTGGGCTTCTGAACTAACAGAAGCTGGAAAAGAAGCCAACTGAAGAAAATAAACAACAGCTATTAGAGTGACTAGGAGGGTGGAGACCATAGTCAGAAAACCACCTGAGTCCCTGTGAGAGTCCCAGGTTTGGAAATATAATAAGTAGATGAGCAGATGCCACTCTGCCTCCCCAGGCCCAATCTTTATGCAGATGCGGTGACTGGGGGCAGCAGTGAGTCCCTGGATCCCCACTCAGACCTGTGCTGGGTTCCTGGAACCCTGACTCCTCCTTCATCAGAAAGATCTCACAGGAGAACCTCAGGTGATAAATGACAGTTTGAGGTACTTGCACATTATATGTTCCAAAAGGTTCAAAGATTTTGACACGTTAACTCTTCACAATGTAAAATATGTATATGATATATATAAATAAGATGCAGTTCGAAGTCACTCACACTAAGATGCAAAATTAAAATTTTTATTATTCACGGATGCCAGAACTGGGGGGAGAGGAGGGGAGGAGCACCAAGCATTGGCAGAAGGGTGGCCCTCCATCCGGGTCACAGCAACAGGACAGAGGCAGCAGGGTAGCAAGGACCTATGGCTTCAGAGGTGGTGGGTGAAGGACATGAAATTTCCTAGGGCTCAAACTGAAGTGGTGACTCTAAAGGGGGCTCCTGCAAACTCAAAGCGGAAACCTGGGGCAGGAGTGCTGATGTCAGGTGCTTATCTCAGGTTCAGGCTCAGGCTGTGAGCAGGCGAGTCCTACTGTGAATTCCTAGGCAGCAGGTCCAGACAGCTATTTCCTCACTGCAGGTTACATGGCCTTCCTCTCCGGAAACCACAGAGCAGGGGATCTCGGCAGAGGTACTCTTTCCTTTTTGTGATCTGGTTCTGGAGTCCATATGTCTTCTGCCTAGAATTCTTCAATGGTCTTCAAGGGAAAGGAAATAGAATGTTGTAATGCAATATATTATTTTGGTGAAGTAGTGAGGGGAGGGAGCACAAAGCACTGGGATTCCATACCTCAGTCACCACATCCGGTGTCGGCAAGCTCTCTTCTGTCTTCTTTCCCTCCACGATCTGCTTTCCAATTCCATAGACAACGTGTCCCACATTCTCTGGCTTAAGGATTTCTCCCACAACTTTCTTTCCAATACCTTTAACACCTCTCTTCAACATCGATTTCCGGGTTATACCTTTCATCTAGAGAGAAACATATAACCTGTCATTTTCACTTTTATTTAGAACCAATTCACCTCACCAAGTGGATTTGCAGACAGAGGAAAACAAACTGCAACCAGGGAAGGCTTTATACATGTGGGGGCTGTTCCCCAGCACCCACCCAGCAGGGATGAATGCCCTGCTGCGTCAGCAACGGGAGCCATGATGTTATGGCCTCAGTAAGAGCTGCCTGAAGAAATGACTCTCTGCTGTGAACCCCCAAAAGCATGGACATTTTCTTCAGGGGTCCCCTAGGCAGTTTCAGGAGGTACCAACCATGCCAAATAGGCTTCTGGATATTTTCATCTGCAGGGTTATGTAATCAGAGGCATTCCTTGCAGTTTGCCCGCCCTGTTGTTCTTCACTTTGCTCCTGATTATCCTTTTCAAGCGCTTCAGGGCCTTTCTCTAGCCCTGCATTATTGATTGTGTCTTCAACCTAGAGGCAAACACAACCTATTATCTCTATTCATATTGAAACCATGTCACCTTCACCAAGTGGATTTTCAGTCAGAGAGAAAGAGAAACCACTGTCAGGGAAAACGTCCCACTTCTGGAACTGTCCCCAGCACCCACACAGCAGGGATGAGTGCCCTGGGGTGTCTGTAACAGGAGCCGTGAGGTTATGGCCTTGGTAGAGCCAATCTCAGGAAGCTACTTTGTGCTGTAAACCTCCCCCAGCACGACCTGCTGTGTGGGGACCCTCTGAGTGGTGTCATGTGCTACCAACCAGGTTAACCATCCACAGGTCTGGCGGTGCCTCTCCACTGTGATCAACTTTTGGCGCCGCTGAGGCCAATCCCAAGCAAAGGAGAGGCAAGAGGATTAAAACATTCATGTTTCAAAACCTAGGAAAGAAGAAATGAGCCTGTAATTATGAAAAGCCATCCTACTTTCTTCTAAGTCATGTAATCACCATGGTGAGATAAAAATGATTTACCCCCCAAAGCACTTGCACAATGACTGTGGAGAAGGGGTAAGGAGGCAGATGGAGAAACTCAGGCCAGTGGAGGCATTTCAGCCCGTCCCTGAAAGGGAAAGCAGCCAGAGAAGCACATGGGGATTGAAACAGTGATGTGCCGTGACCGTTATAATTGTTGAAGGCTGAGACGTTAGTTATGAGCCAGGATCCTGAGGCTGCAACTAGGAACCAGGAAAAAATGTTGATTGATGTCTTTAAGAAAACTACCAAGGTGACCCAGGAAACAGGCACTACTGAGGACTCCTGATCCCAGGTAAGGACATCTCTGTCCCCAGGTGTTAGGTGGCACTTCACACTTTTCTTCTGGATTATTGTATGTCAGGGGTGAGATATGCCGTTGACCTCCTCTTCTTGAATTGGAATTTTTCGGAAAGGCCCTCCCAGGGGAAGATGGGCAGGAGTGCAGCCAGGGCTCAGCTGCCCCCACACTTGCCTCTGCCACCCATTCTCCCCCTCCTTCCCCCCAGCCAGGGAAGTGCTCACCTGGCCTGCTGGAGCCAAGAGACGACCCCCTGCCATCAACACACACCACAGTTGCTGACAGGACCAGGGACTTCTGGGGCTCAGATCACTGGCCAGGGGCAACGGACAGTGGCACAGCAGGCAGGACAAGGGGGATGCAGCCCAGTTCCCTGCCAACTACACACTCCAGCCTCTTCCACCAGATGCTGAAATAGCTCAGGGCCTAGCAGCCAGGAACCACGTTGCCTGTGGTCAGGCTGCTCGGTCCTGTCCAACCATGGAACAGGATCATTCCTCCTGAAGTCCTAGAATCCTGACCCCCAGGACTGGTGGACAGGGTGGTTCATGGTGTGGCCCAACCCCACCTGGACCTGGCAGAATCACTCACCTCAGGTGGACGCAGCTGTGCAGGTGCAGTCAGCAGTTGCAGATCCAGGTGTCTCTAATGCCCTGTTGTGGCCCCAAAGCCACTCATTTAAGGACAAGGAGTTGCCCGCCCAGCCCTGCCCCCATCTCTTACCTACCTCTCATTGGCTATGCTGGCCTATGGGTGGGACCTCTGAGTGCTGGAATTCCAGGTGAGTGACTAGGCTCAGTATGTCCTAATTTGCCCCTGGGCAGATCCTATCTGCCTTAGTTAGACCTGGGGGGAAGGGGGGGGTGACTAGCTAGGAGGACCCAGGATAGCACAGTGGAGGGTTCCAGGGAGACATTGGAACCCCCATCAAAGAGTTACCCCGAATCAACCAGTTTAGCCCTTAGTAGGTGGTTCAGAAAAAGAAGCTTACAGGGAGCCCGGAGTGCTACTTCAACAAAGCCTTGCGTGTCCTTTCAGTCCTAGAGTCTGGGGTTAAAATCTCAGGAGGGCTGAGAACAGTGTAATTTTCTATTGGCTCCTGTTCATTCCCCGGCAAAGGAAGAACATGGTGGACCAGGGCAGAGCCCCCAGGCAGATGTGTGCTCACTGTCTCCTGCTGGCTGCAGCTGGCTTGGGGAGGGTCTGGAGAGGAAGGGCAATGTCCAAAATGCAGGCCAAGGCCCAAATCCCTGCAAGGAAAGGGGATGGCCAGGCTGGGTCTCAGGGGGAGGCTGGCATCTGTAGGGCTCCTTGCCTGTCCTCCCCAGGCAATGAGTCTTCTTCCCTCTCAGGCCTCTCAGAGTGAACAGAAACAAGATAGAGAAAAACGTGGTCTAATAAATGGAGAAAAGGTGGAAAGTAAAAACAGCTTTTGCCTCACACTCTCTGCATCATGGATTGTTATGTCTGCCTCAATATGCAACCGACTTTTCTTGAGATTGCATTGAAGAAATTTACTTTTGAATTTAAAGAGCACATCTGGAAAACTGATGATCGTTCTGCTGAAAATCTGTCATGAGCCTGCCCCTGAGATCCCTGCCTGCAAGAGAGAGATAAAAGCCTCAAGATAAAGGTCCCAGGATGCACACTCTGTCTTTGGGGAACAACCTACGACGCTCCCCTTTGTCACTTCTTCCCCCACAAGACTGGGAAACAATGGGCAGAGCAGCATCTTGTGCCTGGCCCATCCCCTCCACCTGTCCCCAAAGACCCCTTTTCTCTGACTTCTCAGTCACTAAGGCAGTCCCGCCTGGGCTCTCTGTTGCTACTATGCTAAGCTCTTCCTTGTTTTACTGTCTCAAGTTTGTTTGTTTTTGTCCCCAGCTTTAATAAAAGTACCTTCATAGTCACCTGGACCCTTTGTGAAACCTTTCCCACATGAAGTCAAGAATGCACAGCTGGTCCTAGGCAGATCCTCTCAGGGCCAGGCTCCTGTCTGGCAACAGTGTGATAATTGGGTGATGGGTTCTATAACAAGCAGCTCGGGGGTGGGAAAAGGGCAAATACAACAGAAGGTGCATTTAGTTAGATGATTAACAAGTTCTGAGGATATTGTGTACAGCATGATTACCAGGGTTTAAAAACCAGCAAACCTCGCTTATTGTACATTCACTTCATCGGGCTTCTCCCATATTGCGTTTTTTACAAATTGAATGTAAGCCCTACACAGGCAAAAATATCGTAACTGACTCAAAGCTCAGTTGGCAGTTAGCATTTTTAGGAATGAATTTCTTTGGAATTAAGGATGTAGGCGATTGTTTAGATACAGGGCATTGCACACCTGTTCCTGCAGTTGAGTGGAAACAAATTTTATGTGCCCTGGGAAACCAAAAGTTCATGCACCCACTTTACTGTGATATTTACCTTATTGTGGTGTCTGGAACCAAATCCACAATATCTCCAAGATATTTGGTTGTCCTGAGAAGTACATCCTGAAAGTGCTAATCAAAAGTAGAAAAAAATTGCACCTGGATGAAGTGATGTGTGTTAACTGAACTTACTGTGATAACAAATTTGTAATATGAATATGCATATACATTTATGTATATTATGTCTTTATGTAGTGTACCTTGCATGAAAGTTACATATTACACTGTATACTTACAATGTTATATGCTAATTATATCTTCATAAAACTGGAAAATATAGAAACCTTCAAACTATATTCCAGGACACCTGAACCATTTAATTACTAACAGATATGAATGAGTGATCATTTTTTAAAATAATTCTTGCTGCCATTTGGTGTTGCCATGGGTTTTTGTTTTGTATTTTAACTGATCTGAGGGGTGTGTAGTGTTATAGCATCATGGCTTCTACTTACATATCCCTAATGGCTAACGGTGTTGAATATCTTTACAGATGCTTGTTTTCTATTTACTGGTATATAGCCTCCTTGATCAAAGTGAAAAAATTTTCAGCACTTGTCCTTACACACATACTGCATGAATGGCAGGAGCTAGTTGGTGTCCAACACAGTGACTGCTGTCTTTGCATAAATTCCACGGATGGACCATCCATGGGCATCTGTGCAGAATACGGTTCACTAACGTGTATGCCAATGAGTATTTGATGTTCAACAGTGTCACCTGAGAGAGATATGAACCAGAGTGTATCTGTTTCTCTTAACGTATTTAACGTGTTCTTTGTCATGACCTCTGTGGCTGCTCTGATGAGTTTCCAAGGACAACTGTGACTGTGGCCATCTCTGCTGCAGGGGGGCTGTCCCCACACCTCTGCAGTGCTGGGCTGTTCTTCCCACTCAGTGACAGGACTCACGTAGGGTGCACGGGAAGGCAATGGCAGTGGTTTTAAAATCCACCCAACCTGCACTGTTCTATTAGCAAGTCACTTTGCTTTATGTGAGGCAACAAGCAACCTTGAAAAACTTAATGTGAACACTGAACAAAATTTTCTAATGGAAAACGTTCTGCCTTTTCAATAAAATCCAGTTTCTAGCTTTCACTGTCATGTGATTCATTACAATTCATTTATTTACAGTTTTCACTAGGTTGTTATGGAAGTTGATGTGGTGATCTGCTGAGTGAGATCTTATTTGCTTTCTCCAACTCTAAACAAAGTTTGAAGCCAGAGTTCAGATAACCTCTAGCTATGAGGCCAGTGCGATTTCCTGGCTTGTCACGTCAGCAGGACTCAGACATCCTGAAGCCCCAATTGGTTAAAACTCTGTCTGAAAACAGTGTCTGCTCACTGTTCTGTGCAGAGCTGTGGACCAGCGGGGTCTGTGGTCTAGTCTAGGTTTGGCTGACCCTCTTCATGCATCTCTCGTTGTCCTTGAACTGAGTGAGTTGTGTTCCTCATGTGACAATGACAGGGATACAGAGGGTGAGCGGGGACACACATGGCTTCATAAGGCCTACACTCAGAACTGGCACACTGCCCTTCCACACTGTGCTATTAGACAAAGAAAGTCAGGCAGCTAAACCCAACGGCAATGAGGCAGGGGAGTGTACCTGCCCACG